>NC_134705.1:78650770-78670770 GCF_043290135.1 Rhipicephalus microplus
GCTCAAAGTACGCGTTGTCTCAAACTAGTATAGGCGTAAAAAAATATTGAAGTTTATTGTCACGCTTAACCTAACCATTTTTTATAACTTGATTCTTTGGGTTTAACGTCCGAAATCCGCTATTTCATTATAAGAGACGGAATAGGCTCCAGGAATTTTGATCATCTTGAGCTAGCCTATAACTTGCACCCAAGTAAAGAAACACATGTCTCAAGAATTTTCCCCACCATCAAAAATGCGGCCGCCGTAACAGGGATATGATCCCACGACTTTCCCGACAGTATTCGATAACCATAACCACCGTGGCGGGTACCGTAATAATTCTTACACATCACCACGTGCCGCCCGTTTCTCCAACCGTGCCCCCAAGCAACATTAAGTGCTACAAAAGTTGGAGGGAGCATCACGTGAAAATTTTGAAGCCCGGTCTTAAGAAACAACGCACGAGCATGCTGCAGAGCACAGCGATGGAAAACGAGAAGGGGTGGCTTTAGAAAAGGTTAGATTGTGGACGCTGGGCATGCTCCATTCTATTGTTTTTTAATTTCCTTCGTGTTTACCAGGTAGGCGTCATGAAAAAAAATATACACATAGTCATTATTATCACCACTGGATGAAGTACTGTGGCATCACGTACATATGTTTTTCTCTATTTAATGTCCGTCTAGCGATCAGAAACTGAGTTGGCTCGTTGGTTGGTTCCTCAACATTGTGGCGAATTCCTGGTCGGGAGACAGGCCATGAATTGGACGATGCCTTACTTAATAAACTAATTCGCCCAATGCTTAAAATGGTTGAAAATGACTTTATTAGCCATGACAGAGCAATTAAACTTGCAAGATTTGAAAAAAAAAAAGCCTTTACACAAATAACATCAAAACCACCAAAACATATCTGTACCTAGGAGTATTTTAGAGCTGAAGCACAAAAGTATACAACCTAATAAGGGAAGAACATAGAGTTTCATACATTAATACCTAGAGGGGAATCTAGCGCTAGTGTATACGCGGGCTCCTTCAGGTGCGCTTGTACCCCCATGGCAACTATGGGAAGTACATGCTTCGAATCTGCTTCGGATGGATTACGTTCTATAAATTCGTGACGCTTCTTTTCCGACAGCAAGGTGCTATGAGCCCATCTTTAATTCAAACTTGCTTCATTTATTTGTGTGCAAACTTTATTAAGTGTGAATACACTTTATAAGCGACCCCAAGCCATCCACCGCCATCGGCGGCGTCCGCAGTCTTCTCTCTATCTTTAAAAAAAAGAGGACTTGGCGGGCCGCAGCGCGACGCTCTACCGAATAAGCCACGGACGCGACGCTGATATCGGTGTCAGTAACGCGCCTTATATCTAACGCCGCTGCGCGCGTCCCCCTCCCCCTTCGCTCGCTCCTCCGCTCTCCTCGCTCGCTGCAGCTGCGCGCGCACCCGTCTCTCTCGCGCGCCCGCCTTCTCTCTCAGTCTCCTGTCGAGAGCGGGTCGTGCGATGGATGTCCCGGAGGCAACGCTACCATCAACAACGAATGCAGTACAACCGAATGCCAGCACTGCACCCATCGTTGGAGGTGACGGTACCGCGGTGGTTTCGCCGACGTTGGAAGACAAGGCGGCGCTGCGAAGGGCTCGTGAGACCGAACGTAAGCGGGCGAAGCGTGCAGCGGATGCCGAACTGCGTGCTCGCGAGGCCGAGTGCAAGCGGGCGAAGCGTGCAGCGGATGCCGAACTGTGTGCTCGCGAGGCCGAGGACAAGCGGGCGAAGCGTACAGAGGATGCCGAACTTCACGCTCGCGAGGCCGAGGACAAGCGGGCGAAGCGTGCAGCGGATGGTGAACTGCGCGCTCGCGAGGCCGAGATGAGGCGTCAGCATCGAGCCGCGAACGCGGCCCGAGAAACGGAACGACAACGCAAGCGTCAGGCGGAGAAGGGCGACGAAGGCCGGCGTCGAGACGCCGCTCACAATCGTCAACGGCGAGTGGACGTTCCCGAAGCCGTTCGAGCCAGTGAACGTGCCGCGCGAGAGAGGTTGCGAGCCCTGGACTGCGCTCGTAAGGACGCGCGTTTCAAACGCGACTTTGTGGATCGCAGCTTCGGTCACAGCTGCGCCGTGTGTGACCGGCTGTGGTTCGATAACAACCTGAGCTGCATTTCCGGCGTGAGGAATGAGACCAACAGGTTGAACGCGTTGCGGGTTCGTTGGAACGAGTTCGGAAGATGGTCGGGCGAACACCGATGCGACGACATGGATGCGCAAGACCCGCGGCTGGCTCCCTTCGGTGCGTTCCGGGTGTGTGCGTCTTGCCGAGAGTCCCTGCTGGCCGGGCGGGTTCCGCCGTTGAGCAAGAGCCACGGCTACGCGTACTCGCCTCGTCCAGCGGACCTCCCCGATCTGAACCCGGTGGAAGAGCGCCTCATCTCGCCTCGACTACCCTTCATGAGCATCAGGCGGCCCACGCGAGGCAACGGCCAGTACGGCATTAAGGGACAGATCGTGAACGTGCCCATCGACGTTCCGAGCGTGGCGGAGTGTCTTCCGCGGCTGGTTCCCGAGGACGTTGCGATAGACGTGCACGTGAAGCGGAGGCTGGTGAGTCCGGCTACGTACAGGCGCGGACTGGTGAAGCGCGGTAACATCTTGGCGTGGTTGAAGCACCTGGAGCATGCGCCGTTGTATGTCGCTAGCGGCGTGCTCATCGACTGGAGTCGGCTGGGTGTGATCAAATTGCAATTCCCAGGAACCATTACGCCATAAAGGCACCATAGTGTGATTAATAAATATAATAGTGCGAATTAATAAATACCCCTCATAGCATCACCCCGTGCATTCGCACTTAACCATGTTCACCCTCGGTGAAATGCTTGGTTTTTTTTTTAAGTTTTTCGCGACCAGGCGGCAAAAGTGAAACCTGGACAAATTCAACCATCAGGGTGTTCATTGCTCTGTCATTGCGTTCCAGATTTGACGTCAAGATTTAATGAATTATTGTTTACAACACTTCAGAACAAACATCTTCGTTTTTCTCTGGAAAGTACGCATTATCTGTTTATGGAAATAACAGTACAGTATCAAGTGAGAAATACTTATCATTTCGTCTTCTGCGACGCAAGGTGCGTTCGTCCCATAGATTGGACCTAGTGGTCTGCCCCCAACGTACCTCTGGTTTTGTTGTCAAGTAGAGTCAGCGGAGCGTGACGGTGCGTCTTCTCAGCTTCGTGACCGCTTTTCAGTATATTTAAATGAGTTTAGGCAAGACATGCTCATGAAAAATATGAACTCGAGGCAATATCCTGCACTGTCAGAAGATGCTACATCTATGCGCAGCAGTGAGTGGACGACGCTTCGTTCAAACTGTCGAATACGACTCGTAAAGCTCGAACTTCACAGCAAATCAGGAGATCTAGCAGTGGTCAGCCTCTTAGAAACACAAAAGTATGGCTTCAGCCTTTTTCAGCGCTCCCCCTACCCACGCTGCGCGAAGAAGGAAACTGAAACCGTAGAAGAAAGTCCGTAGACAGTTCGCTAGCTAACCATATCCAATCCTGAGCCTGTACTTCCCATCATTCCCATGGAGATACACGATCACAACGCCAGATTCCTCTATAGGCATTATTGTATGAAACTCTAAGGGGAAGAACAAGAACAAGTGCTGCCATAAGTCAATTGAATACCTTTTTGCATTCCAGCTGAAAAAAAACATGGAATGCCAGCTATATAGCCAGCCACTACACCTTCTACTTATGAGAACTGAGTTAGGCTCTTATCGCTGTGTATGCATGCTCCTTTTAGTTTCCTATCACGCCTCGGTGCGCTTATTCACGCTGTACAAACTTGATGATGACGGTTGTGCTCCATGAAATATTGGCACCTACCTACTCAGGGGGATCACTCAAGAGTGAAGTGGATTATACATACCATATTTCTGCCTAGTATTTTGTAAGAGCTAAAATAAGTTAAATATGAGCATTTTAATTCAACGTTAATTATGAATATATGGAATTTTAAGTTGCACTGAACTTAATACTTGCCCTTCAACAAGGAGCGAAGAAGATGAAGTAAGGGCCAGCCAGTCACCAGTTGGTTTTTCGTAAAGTCTGAATTGTCGGTCAGTATTATCGTTGTGGACGTACGTGCCACAAGCGTTCGTTTGATCGACAGGACTGATTCCGACGCCTGACCAGCCGGGCGACATACCAAGACGGCCATGGGAAAACTGTGGTCCAAGGACCCGGTGGACAAGCGCACGGGCATGACAAGGCGCGAAAACAAGCTGGTTCAGACCACCTGGAACACGTTCTGCCGCAAGCACCGGGACTTCGGCAGCCTTCTGCTGTTCGCCATGTTCACGCAGCACCCAGCATACCAGGAGCTGTTCCCCAAGTTCAAGGGTCGTGAACTGCGCTTGCTCAGTGATGACTCCGAGTTCCGGGCGTTCGGCCAAGCCGTTGGTTACCAGCTTACTGCCATCGTCAACTCGGTCGACGACTACGAACTCCTTTTGACGGTGACACGTCAGAACGCGGTCGAACACGCCCACCGCGAAGGAGTCCAGGCGGAGCATTTTGAAGGCTTCTTCTCGGCCGCGCTGAGCCAGATGATCGAGGGCAACAAGTCGGCCATGAAGCCTGCTGCAATCACTGCCTGGGAGAAATTCTTCGAGGTGAGGAATTTGTCGTTCGCACTCATTGTTGAGCTGCAGACACACACCTAAAAAAACGTTCAAAGTGCGCTGAAGAGCGTTTGCGCGTTTTATTGACAACGTGGCCCTCCTAGGCAGCCACAAGCGTGAGAACTAAGCACCTGGGCACGAGTGACTGGCTTCGTCTAATGTCAGGCACTGAATGCCTAGCTTCTTTTTCGTGAACCCTACGCAAGGAAGGTTACAAGGAGCCGAAGGCGTGGCTGTCGCTCAATAAACCTTGGCACCTTCCTGGCACCACTAGCAAACAACCTACACCTACGCTTCCCCGATCCTCCTTTCTAAATGTTCAAGAGCCCTTACAAGGAAGAGCGTGGGGAAGGGCGCTAAGAAATGTACGTTCCCCGCAAATGTACACTGTCCGTTTCTAAGAAAAGTAGCACGCGAAAGCGTGGCCTCTGTGCTCGTCGCTTTTGCCTGCAACACGTTCAAGCCGGAGCGAGCGCATGCACAGCCTATTTTAGATGCGGAGCATCTTATACTCGCGCCTTGTAGTGCGCCGTCCGCACCGCTTCTCGAACATTCGACAGCTGACGCGCGCGCATGCGCCGTCGCGCCGTCGCCCACTCTTCCACCATCTGTGCATCCCTTCCTCCTCTACACACCGCGCGCGCTTCACTCCTCCACCATCTGTGCACCCTTCCTCCTCTACACACCGCGTTCGACATCTACAATTCTCCTGATTCTCCAGTGGACGCGCATGTGGCGTCGCGCTTCGAGAACATTCAACAGCTGACAGTGCAGGCGCCGTCGTGCTGTATATATACTCAAGGTCGGCGCTCGCTCGCTCAGTTGCCGCTCGTCGGTTGGTTTGTACGGCGCGTCGACGTCCAAGGTCGCGGTGAAATGAATTCCAACGAATCCACAAACACAATGATCGACGTCCCTTCGACCAGCGCCGCCCTTTCGCATACGTGTGTACGTGTTCACTCATTTAACACCCCCTCCTACAACCACGTTAACCAATTTAGCCATCGACCCAAGTAAGTCGCAATTTAACACCCCATTTCACAACCACGTTAACCAATTTAGCCATCGACCCAAGTAAGTCGCACTTTAACACCCCGTTAACCAATTATATGGTCCGCATCCTCCTCAGTGTTCCCCCGAGGGAAGCTGCGGGCAATTTTTTTGCATAATGTAATCCCGAGTCAAACAACCAATCATTGGTGACATGGAACCGTTGGCATGGCTGAAACCACCCGCCAAGGTGGTCTAGTGGCTAAGGTATTCGGCTGCTTTCCGGCAGGTCACAGGATCGAACTCCAGCTGCGGTGGCTGCATTTTCAGCGGAGGTGAAAATGCTGTAAGCCCGTGTGCTCAAATTTGGGTGCACGTTAAAGAACCCCAGTAAGTCGAAATTTCTGGAGCCTTCCCCTACGGCGTCTCTTAATCACATGGTGGTTTTGGGCCGTTAAACCCTACATATCAATCAAATCAATCAATCAATCAAGACTGCAATTCCTGCCCTCTTCAAGGTGATTACGCCAAAAGCCGGCCTCTTGTGAAGTCACCTTGAAGGGGGGGGGGGGGGGGGTGATGGGTTGTAATCTCGCCGCCAGTTAAATATCACCACATGGCCAGACTTATGGAGCGACGCGCGAGCGTACCGCTCCTTTAGCTCGGTCATGATTACTGATTATAGTTTCTTTGCTCGCTGCTAGATGACGCGAAAAGGAGCTGTGTTTGCTCCCGCTAGAACGCAGTGCAAACAGCAGCCGGAGCACGCATTCCATACGCTCGTGCGTTCCCTTTCACGAAAATTGACACCACACGTTCGACATGACAACATCTGCAGGCATCATGTTGGGGAAGAAAATGTGTTATCATTATGTAATATAGGTGTTAAATAACAACGAGCCATCTCAGCTTGCCAATTCTTGCACGAGTGGATCGTTAATTGAATGCTTCTAACCCTTTATGAAGGGCTCAGCCACAATTCTTCATCGACCTTAGCCAAGGCCCATAGCACAAACTAAATTTGCATAATGCCTTACATTTGTGTAGTAGACATCGCGCTTATGCGCAGAATAAGGAATAGCGTCATATTGAATGCTTGCCTACTTCCAGGAAGTTCCGGTGGTTTATTGCGTAGTGCGTACCTTGTATGTGTACCTGTATTATTGGCTCGAAGAGAGTCTACAAAGAGCTCAGGAAAGGACACTGCTCCCATAATTTTTAGGGGCGAAGCTCTTTAGGCTGTGGGTCTGCCCATCCTCCGATGTTGTATGTAGCCACCGTTGGCACATACCCGAAAGAGCGGTCCTTAGAAGGTCCGGTGGATGGCGGCACTTGTATGAGAATAATACATGTTGAAAAGATGTAAGATGGCTGTACTTGGAGTGTTCACTAGATATACGGATGGATGGATGCACAGAAAGACAAAGGTGCGGGCGTTCAGGCGGGTGGACAGACGGATGGATGGACGAACGTATGGACAGATATACAGACAGAGAGACAGAGGGACGGCCGCACGAACAGACGCACGGACGGACGTACGGGCAGATGCATGGACGGACGGAAGCAAGAATGAATGGGCGGACGCAAGAACGGACGGACTGACAAACGCTTCGCCTTACTAATTATCACTCACTCCATGGATATGCTGTGACTTTTTTTTTCTAACCTTACATTTAGCTCGGTGGGTCCCGTACTCTATATATGCTTTCCTTCCGTCTCCATTCCCCCTACGGCCACGCCGTGTTCTTTTATCAATTTCAAAGGTTATTCACATTTCTAACCTCAAGCCCCCATGTCTGTCTACCAGGCTTTTCATCCCTTTGGTATGTTTTCAGAAAACAACCGGGATCGTTGTACTTTAATAATGCCGTGTGCTCAGGAAGGGTATAATGGTTGCAACAGTTATAAAGTATATTCTCCTCGTACAAGGTTCTAGCCATGTCAACTTATTTATGCGACGTATCTTTGACTTACTACTTATCGCAGACCCTGAACATGATCACAAAACATGCATTCGATGAGGCTACCAAGGAAGCTGAGCATTCAAAGCGGGCCGACGTTTCAAAGTCAGTGCCAGAGGATCTGCCACCTTCGTCTCCTGGAAACCCTGTGCCCACAGATACCTCAGGCCAGACAAGTGCCGTCGCCCAGAAGGCCGCGAGTCCCAAGATCCCGTTGGCCATACAGAGCGTCATCAAGGGTGCCCACTCAGAACGCGAGTCATTCTGGAAGAGCGGAGCTAGCAAGGCGAAGAGAGGCAGGAAGCCTCCATGAGCGCGCACATTAAGCCGTGACCATGGGCTGACGCGTTGTGACGCGCGCGTGTGGTTAGGGCCTTATGCTTTTCATTGCTGCCAGATTGAAGGCGCACAGCGTCATCACTAGAAGAGCTCTAGGCATTCCCTCCACACAGCCGTGCGTGTGCGTGTCATTTTGTCGCGCACTTACTAGGCGCGCATATTTTGATGCGATAAACAGACTGATAATTTGGAAACGTGTTTTGATGCCACTTTATGTGCATATGTTCTGAATTGATAATTTTCTAGGCGCGGCGAAGGACACAGAAGGAAACAGATATGAGCTGTTCCAGGCATTGGACGAACAACCTATAGTTATCCAGGGCAACGCAGCATTGTTGATTCCCAATAGACAATGAATCTTTACTTAAACTTTACAATTACGTATAGCGTTCTTGTTATTACGAAACACGTGTATCTGGTGCAGTTAGCCTTAGTTGTTCTTGCACTAATAAACACAATTCAACTAACTAAATCATTGATATAATCAAGATGCTTGAGAATTAATAACACAGTCGGCGCTATCTCTTTCACAGATAAGACCATCAGTATAGTATACAGTTTGGTAACTACCAATGTTCATAATTATCCAATATCAAAATTGGGGTACCCCTAAGCTTCACCCTTAAAAGTTGAACTTGATAGTGATGTCCTGTCTATATTGCGTAATGAGTTCAAAGTGGCTTGTGCTAGTGTAGCTTTCACATATTGCTGCATTGTATGTATTGTATAGCATGCTTTGAACCACGGGAAATTCTGCGCGAGAACTTTTTTCGAACTTTTTATGCACCCACTACGTGGCCTTGAGCGTAGAAGCGCTGTAACGTGTGTGTCTTTTGTAGTGAGTGGTCCACTTTAAACCATGAAACCGTGATAATCACATGTTCTGGTGCCCGATCGCAATGTACGTTTGTACCACGCATTATTAATGTAACAATGCATATTGCATTGTGAAGCATGTATACAAGATGCGTTTGTTTGTAAAGCATGCAAATTCTTTCACTGCATTTCCAAACAGGTGGAAGTTATTCTCACTGTATTTCGAAGCAGACATGTGAACCTGCGGTAGAAAACCTGCTTGATACGCTAACGATCCGGGTTCGATCTTCACTCAGGCCCATAATTTTTACAACAAAAGCTGTTATGAGAGAGAAAAAAAGGGCGGTAAATAGAAAGGAAAAACAGGGAGGTTAAGCTTGGCTCGGTTGGCTACCCTACACTTGGGGTGGGGAAAAAGTGGAATAATAGAAAGGAAAGAGATAGAAAAGAAGAGGAGATCACAACAATGGTTACGGGCACCTACTTTTCCGCCGCTGCTACTGGTGTCCATTACCACTATTGGACGGAATAAGAAATAAAAAACTGAAAACCACCTGAGACATGGTGGGATAAAAACCCTGGGGCCCTGCATGCCACTTCGGTATTCTACCACAGAGGCACGCCAATTTCGTTTTTTAAAGACGATAGTCTTTCTTGGGGACCTTTGACGCAAAAATTTTCGTCTGTCTGTCTGTCTGTCTGTCTGTCTGTCTGTCTGTCTGTCTGTCTGTCTGTCTGTCTGTCCGTACATTTGTCTGTTTGTCCACTCCTGACGGCACCGGGTACTTGAAACGGCCGACCCCATCCGCCGCGCCCACCAATGTTGCTCAAAAATTAGCGTTCATGCTTGTGCAATTGTCAATTAGGCAATTATTGCGCAAGTAGGGGACACCATAACAACACGTATATATTCTGCATGTGCAACTTTTACAAGAAAATGCATACATAAATAATTTTAAGGACCATAGCGCTTATGACGCTGCGCTGACCATGCGATGCTTGCGCGAAAAGGTGAGTGTTTCCAACGCTTTGCTAAGACGCGATGGTAGTTGCACCTACCCGTCGCCTTGCGTTCCTCCCCTCATCACCTCTGAGACGGGCGCGCACACCCGTCTCAAAGCCACGTGCTTCGTTTTGCAAGAAGCCTGCCAGGTGGCCCTCATGTCTCACGTGTGATAGAGTTACTCTGTATGCTACCTTTAGGTAGCAGAGTTGCGCCAGAGTAAGCCATTTTTGGTTCAGATGTCTTGCGGGAAAGCCACTCACCACCCGCGTAGGAGCAGCGCTCACGCTTTTGAGTACCGGCATTTTTCTTTTTTGCCTTTTCATATTTGAGGAAGGTACGAGCAAAACTCGGTTGCTACATTCACATCAACAAGCATTGATATTATGCTTATGCTCTTGATACATAATAATGAGACATAGTGCATCGGCTCGTTGAAACAGCGATATATATTTATAGTTGCCCGCACATTCGTTTTGTTTTTTATTCCGCTGTTTTGACCCATTTACAGATATCAGATTATTTTTGCACTCTTGATCGCGATTGAGCCAGTCAGTTATATAATTTTTTTGTTGCGTTGGGCTCATTCGTAAACTGTGTGAGAAAGCCAGCTGTATTTAATTTTTCAGCTGTATCGAGCTGGATAGCGAGCGAGAGTGGCCGTGCAACGCCCGTGTTACCCAGGGCTCTCGTATTACAATCGCGGCTCAACGACAGCTGATTTGAATCGTTCAACAGCCCTGTCGCGTCCAACATTCCTTTCGCTTAAGGTTTAAAAGCTGCATTAATCTAACGCGCTAACTAAAACACCTTGCCGATTCGAATAATTCTAGGTTAACTTCTCCCTTTTTTAGCGTTTCTACTGTCAGACCAATGTGGACGTATGCAGCCGACTTACGCTGACCAACTCTACACGTATAACCTATTCACTGCATCTCTGGGTAATGCAAATAGAGCAAGTTTTGCAGTGCCGTGCATAGATAAAAAGCCAAGCGTTTACTCATTCCTCACTAAACACTAATATTTCTATAGCAACACCCGCTGCACAACATGCAATTAACGTGATTATACAAGCACGAAGCATAGCTGGTGCCTTGTACTCAAAATTTTCATGCACATTAACTAGAAACTTGATATCTTCATTAGGCTTTTATTGCACTTGTCTCCATTTTAAATCAGTGAACACAAGTAAACATACAAATATTGCACTGCACCTCTGTAGCACTATAAAAACCTATCATGAGATTTTTATTGCACTTGTCACAACCTGAATGAATGAACACAAGGAAACATGGAATCATTTATCACACAAGAACTTCTATAACACTGAAAATCGTAGTCATAGGGAGGCTTTTATTGCACTCGTCACATCTTTCTACAACACTACAAAAACTTATAGAAGCTTTCAGTGCACTCTTCACATACTCAAGGAATCAACACAAGCAAACATACAAATATTTATTGCACTGCGCTTCTATAGCAGCACGAAAACTTATCATGAAGGTTTCATTGCACTAGTTCCATTTTGAAACAACACAAGCATGTATACAACCATTTTTTTTTTTGCATTAGCATCTTTATAACTCATTGAAAACATATCATGAGACTTTTATTGCACTTGACACAGCCTAAAACAAAGAACACAAGCAAACATAGAAACATTAATAACACTACCACCACTATAACACTACAAAAACATAGCGAGGCGTCAATTGCACTCGTGAAATCTTTCTATAACACCACAAAAACATAACGAGTCGTTTAGCGCACTTTTCTCATCCTAATACAATGAACACAAGCAAATACATATTGCACTGCACTTCCATAACATTACAAAAATATATGCCAAGTGCTAGCTCATTTGACTGAACAGACTTTAGCACTTGATACGCTATGCAAAAACTTCTGTACACCACTTGTATCTGCTATTCGAATTGACTAGGAGAAAGGAAATAATATCTGGGGTTGTACGTCCCAAAACCACGATATCATTATGAGAGATGTAGTATTGGACTCGAAAATTTCGACCATCTGGTGTCTGACGTGCACTGACATTGCAAAGTATACCGGCATATACAATAGGAAAACAGAGCAAAATACAATGACGTTTGGGCATATGTAACCTCCTGCATAATAAGTTTGTTTTCATTCAATTTCATTTTGCAGCTTACAATTTCATATGAAGACAGTACCATATTCGACCAGTCGTGCGACGTTCCTTGACCTTTGTCGAAGGTATAACTTATCTGTTCCTAGTGTCCGCATAACCAAAAACAAATTTCAAGTATACTTCTTGCCGAGGATTTCATTTGACTGATACATTAACAAAGAATGAATGGCTTCATAATCAAGAAGGTTAATTAAAAATGTTGACTATAACACATAAATTACCATATTAGATAAATTTTGTTGCAATAATGAGTGCCTTGAAAAAGAAACACAGATTAGCCGCTCTAAGAGAGAACTATTCATCATGGGTGATGCCTGAAATGATGAAAAAAAAGTTCAATGCATGAACTCTAAATTAGTAATGGCGATTTATTCGGAAGCATACACACTGCCACGCTCGATGTTGCAGACTCTAGTGGCATTGTCATCGGCTGAAACTGAGAATAATGTAGCTGCATGTTGAGGAACCCCAGGTGGTCGAAACTTTTAGTCTCCCCCCCCCCCCCCCCCATGCGGCATCTCTCGTAATCATAATGTGGTTGTGCGAAGTCAAACTCCAACAACTATAATTGCTATACCTCTAAAATGAGTTGAATGATAACGTAAACGTGGTGCCCTAATTGACACTTTGGCACAACATGCGCATTCCAACGCTTTTGAAGCCACACTTAGCAGATTGCTGAAGTTGTATTAAAAGCTCAGCATTTTTTTTTCTTTAATGCCAACCTCAGCCTGCAAAGAAAAAAATGGGCTACAGCCCTCTGTGCTACATTGTGGCATGATGGAAATTTTTTGAAAGTTTCAAGCTTTTCCTCAGCAGCCTTTCTTAAGCTCTTCAATGAGCAGCTTGAATCAAGTAGCCGAGATTCATTCACTCGAAAAAGTTCCTCACACTCATGCAGCAATTTTACAAGCAAGTCAGACGGAACTTTCAGTGAATTTCGTCCTTCCTTTATGTAGCATTTCAAGGCCACAAGCTCAGGAATGGCCTTGTTGCTGTCAACCATGCTCCCCTTGCATATACGGCAAAGTTTGTACTTGTGAATAACAGCATACGCGATGTATCCAGAAAAATAAAGAAAGCTGTCTTCTTCCTCCTCACACAGCTCTGAAATGCTCTCAAAGCTAGTATCCACCTGTTTGTCTAATTTTGTCTGATTGCTTCTTGTATCCCCCTTTATCTTTCAGAAAAGCTAAAAGATCTTGCGCGTCATCGAATGCATAGGAGCCGTGGCAGCTTGGTTGCGAGAGTTGTGCCAGCACGATTGCCCTGAAAGTTGCCTTAAATTCTCTTGCACGTGGAATGGGTATTTTCAAACGAATTGTGCTAAATAAATACTCTAAGGCATCTTGGCTCAGCCTGCTCAACATAAAAAACCTAAATTGCCTTTGTGCAATATACAGCTGGCGCAATTCTACAGCACAAAGTGTGGAGAGACACGTACCTGTTTGAAAAGGCTTCCAGGAACTTTTGCCTGTTCTGTCGACAACCACCATGTCTGTCACCATACCTATGAAAGTAATGAGAAAGCACTTCGCTTCATCTCCTTTCTGAGGGCAGAGCTCACTCAGAGCAGTCTTCATGGTTCGTGACGTCATGATAGCGAACCATCGGAAAACTTGTTCAAGGAAAAATGCTGTAGTGAGAGCTTCTTCTGGGAGGTGATTTTTGTGAACAAGGTACCGAAGGCTAGCAGCTGTACCGTGGTGAAAAAGAGCATGTGCTGTAGCGACGTTCATTTTTTCGCAATGCGAAGGGTTCAAGTCCCGGAGCTTCAAGTGTGGCAAGAGCTTCAGCTGATGCTTGGCGTCAAGTTCACAGGCCTTCTTTATGTGCTCTATGGAAACCTGAGAAATATAGGACATAAGTATGCACTTTGACTTAAATGGTTATCAAGTTGTCACAACATAACATGCGCGTTACTAGTTAAACGACGCCTGACCGCTAAATATTTGTTTTTAATTCCACAATTTAATTAGTGGCTTTCTGTCTAATAACCACCTAATTGAATCTTTAATGGCCTGTACTATTTAGTGACGAAAAATTCGTAAATGGGGTATATGCAGGAGCCAGCATTTTGAAAAGTAGACTGGCTGACAACTTGTTTCAACAAGCAGACGTGCCCACTTGTGGAAACATCAGCTGCAGTGCAGCCCCTGCTTACGAATTTTTCCTCAAAATCTTCTGTCCTCTCTTGGATGCAATCCTCATTGGATTTCTAATGTATTGTGTAATTAATGTTGGCGGCGCACAGAAAATCAGTCATGCCGATTTCCATTATGGTGGATGTTTTTGACATAGCTGTTGGCACAGTTTTGCAACAGCTAGTTTACAATGCATGGAAGCCTATATCATTATATTCATGAATGCTTGAATTACACGAAACTCGCACTGAGCACACTCGCAAGCGTAGTTTTTAACAAATGGGAGGCAATTGGTTGACAATATTTACAAGTCACGGCAACTTCACTGATGTTTATTGTCAAATGATGACAAAACTGATTATTCCATTGGCATCTAGAACGCGTGATAGTGTTCTTTATTTGTGACTGACCACAGGGCTCAGTTTCTCTGTGAACTGTCTTCACGGCTTCACATTGAACATGCTCATGTCGGCTTTGCAAGGAATACGTGCAACGAAAGCATGGATATGGTCGCTAGCATGGACACGTTTGAGCAGCAGTGCCAGAGGCACGATCTTGTTAGAATTCAGGCTTAGATTTCTGATAGGCATACTCAAGAATGTTGCACAGCTCGATTCAACGGTATTTAGTTCTTTCGCCAAATATTAAGCAAACTTGATTATGGTTGAGAATGGCGCAAGAACATGTGACACAAAAATGACGAAAGCACAAGGACGGGCACCGGACTCTCAACTAATTTTTGTTAGTCGACTCACACGTATATAAAAGCAAGTGGTCACAAAAAACAGATAGGGCGCTCGTCCTTGTGTTTTCTTCCTTTTGTGTCTCGTATTCTTGCGCCGTTCTTAACCATGAACCCATACCAACTGTCAGCGCTACTAAACTACTAAAAAGATGCCGTTTACAGCACAGTGACAATAGCTGTTGCCACTTGGCCGTAGTGGCTACATTAAGGTATGCGGAGTCACTTGCAAATGAAAAAACCATTTTCAACGTGGTGTCGCCCATTCCCTAACAAATAAAAAACTATTGACAGCATCTGTGATCCAGTGAGCAGCTTGTGTTCACAAACCAAGCCAATGCAGTGAAACTAGAAGGCAATATACACTAAGCTTACCTTGTCGCTTGGAAGGTTCACTTTTTTAACAGTAGTGCTATGTAGAATTATCTCCTGGCCTCGAATAAGGTGACCTTTGAGATTTTTCAAGAGATGAGGGGCATCAGCAAGGAAGTACAGCGGCCTTCCTTTCCCGCAAGGGTGAGGGTATGAGATTTTTGGTTTCCCATACTTTGAAGCTTGTATACCACACAGTCACCAGATGGCCATGTTACCAAGTCCCATGTCAGTCACAACAGCGCTGACTGTTATGCCAACAGCTTCAGAATGCTTAATTACATCGAAGAGGCAGTTCTTTACTTCTCCTGCATCAAAAGATGAAGCTACCGAAAAAGAAAATCAGAAAACGCACACCAGATAACTGTGTAAAAATGATTTTAGCAGAAGTGTGGCCTATATGCACAACTTTCTAGAAAAACAGGTGCTAGGCAAAAATTCTAAATTGCATTTCATATTATGTGAAGGTACTAGACATGTAAGCTCTAGAAGAAACAGCAACCAGCCTCAGAGCACAATGGGTGCGGTGAAGAAGATATGTGGGGCCCGGAAATTTAAATGTTCTAAAGTGGCACAGCCATGAAAAAAAGCTTCACAACTTACATGTCAGCTGATAAGCAACGGCTTGTTTCCACCTGCTTGTCAACCCCGCCTGCATAAAAATAAGTGCATGGTTTGCAAGTTGGTCGTTTGTGAATGGATTTGAAGGGCTGACGGTTGGCTAACCTGAAAGAAAAAAAAATACAATCAATGAAGTTAAAGACCACTCAAATGCATGAACATAACCACCTAAAGCATAGTCAGTCAATTGATAAACCCAGTTATCCTACCTATATCGTTCCCTGTGGACGCGTCGTAATCAGGCCCACGTGAAATGTGCATTTCGTCCATTAAAAGACATGCATGTCTCTCCTCTGGGGCCATTGTAGCCACCTTCTCTTTCAGGGCTGCAAAAACTTCATGCAGGACACCTGCATATAAATGGTTGGTTAGCTTTATTTTATTTCATTTTTTTATGAACTCTACAAAGTCAACCTGCTCGAAGTTTGGTGGTTCAAGCTTCTCAGGGGACGTCTCAAATACTTCATAAACGATAGTGTAGTGGTATTTACCAGGTTTGAACTTTATGTGCTCAATGTGTATCTGCAGGGTTCTTGTTGCTGGTAAAAGGGCAATGTTTTCTCTAACAAACTCATATCCTTTGCTGCCACGGGCAACTTTTACGTGGAGCGCCTTTTGAAGCGATGCTGGCGACCAAGACTTCCCTCGCATGGTTTCTTTTTCTAGTACATTAATTTGGTCACAAGAAAACACACGGCCAAGTGACTCGCGAAGCCTGTCTCTCTCCCTTTTTGCTTTACGCCGCCGCTTCTGCTCCAGGTCAAGCCTGCGCTCCAGATCAAGCACTCTGTCGAACTTGGCAAGTATCACAGTTGCTGAAAGAATGCATATAATGCAGAATTAGTCGTAACAGTTCTACCACTGGACAAAATATTTATGGTCTGCATGTTTTGAAGTATGCGGAAAGAGACGAGTATACACATGGGTATATGTAAGTCTGACAGTATTTCTGGAGTTGAGTGGGTAGCACCACAAGATAGCACCACACCATAAATATGTTATTCAGTTAGATCTCACTTTCACTCACTCATTAAAATTTT
Source organism: Rhipicephalus microplus (assembly GCF_043290135.1). Taxonomy (NCBI): domain Eukaryota; kingdom Metazoa; phylum Arthropoda; class Arachnida; order Ixodida; family Ixodidae; genus Rhipicephalus; species Rhipicephalus microplus. The sequence continues at coordinate 78,667,635 of NC_134705.1, forward strand.
TCTCAAGCAGACTCAAGTTCACCAAAATATTACACACCCACACTTTGACTCAGACTCACAACTTGATTTGAGATTGAGTACGTCAGCTCTTGCATGAGTTAGCCAGCTCATAGTTACTGCTGAATAAGAGCAACAAAATCATGATTCATACGAAGTTCCATGCCTGGACATATATTTATTATTCTGCATATATGCAGGCTTACTTCCCGGTGCTGAGCTTAAAAAATGCAAGCTAACAGCAAGCAAAAAGAACATACCGTCTACACAACCGAGCATATTATTTGGTGAGATATAAAGTTAAATTACAGCATTATCAAGCTTATTTCGTTTAAACTTTTGTCGATATAAGCATGCTTAGAGTAAAGGAGGTAACTGACTCATGCAGAAGGCAGAGCGCTAGGCTCTGATATCATTACTCTGTGACAACGTTTAAATTGCTAGTTTGAATGTTCTAGAACATTTATGAGAGTAAATGAATAGAACAATACTTCTGCTTAACTACAACTAACTTAAATTTGACTAATGAAAAGCTGGAGCAATGAGCAGACCTTGCGAGGCAGGCAGTGAGTGCTGAGAAGAATCAACGGGCTGCTGTGCTCCGGTCACTCCTGCAAAGCCAAACACAGAATGAAATTATCAAGAATATTTGTGTCAAAAATGACCCAGCAAAGGCTGTCGTACCAGAAAAGTGGCGCTTTGAGAGTGGCGAAATAGATATACTGAGCATATGTATTGTGGCTACGAGTGACCTGGCAGACTAGCAAAGTCTCGGTTTTAACAGACGGAGGGTGAACCCAACAGACCGCTGGGTTCAGAAGTATTTTATTGACTGCTACCGAACGCTAGCGTGCTCTATAGCAGCACATTCTTCATGCAAGAGTCCCGGTAGTCTGATTGCAATGCTGATGCTGTTGCCGTTACAGCATAAATAAATATAGAAGCGAATAGGCTTACGCAAGCATCAAACTGAAAATTATTTATAAAGCCATTTTTCAAAGTGGCTTTATAAATTTTTCAAAATTTACTCACCTGTCGACAGTGGAATCAATGAATGTTTCAGGATCATTGCAGCAGGGATATCAGGTGTAGCTGATACTTCTGGCATCTCACCTGCAACATAAGATTGCATAAAACACGCTAAACATTGCAGACATCTGTCATGCCATTTGAAAATCAATACAAGTCTTTAGCACCAGTAGATAATGTAGGTGCAGTTCTTTTCTGCTGCATCTCCATGCCTGCCTTCAATACGGAGACACGTAAAGACAATACGAAGGTCCAAGGCAGGTATTCATTCATAACAGTAATCTTGATAAATTGTGAACTTCATTAGATACCCACCTAGCTTTGATGGTGATAACTCTGCTTCTTCACTCTTGTCAGAAGCCAATGATGATCTGCCATTGTCAGATACTATGGCACACTGATGAGCTATAAAAAATTAGAATGTTAGCAAAATGCACTGAGAGTTGTTTCAATTTACCCTCACCGCAGAAAATGCTGGGAACTGCAGCTGCCTTTAGTCGCTTCCTTCCTGCTAGACTATCTTCTTCAAACTGGTCAAGAGTGAAGTGGTCCTCCAGATATACAGAGTAAAAATTAACAATTAGTGCAAGAGACAATGCATCAAAGACATAAGCACTGTTGGGCTAATGGAGTAATAAAAATGCAGCCTGGTGAGCCCATGCATACCACTGTAATTTAGCATTTTTTCACAACTCGATAGCTAGCTTGTCAGTGTTATCCCTGCTGTTCAAAGTACTTCTTATCAAGGTAACAAAACCGTTTTGATATGGGCAGCGAAAAGCAGATTCGTAATAGCGAAGCTACAGTCATATGCCAAGGCTGAGGTATATGTGACACTGCAGTTCGTTTCTAATAACTGTTATACACATGCTAAGATAGCAGCTCATTAGGCGATTTTAAATAGCCACCAATTTTCGTCGATGCTGCACCAATATCGTAAACGACTCCCAAGACAAGCAACTACATGCATTTTATTCCAATTTCTAATTAGAAACACAGTAACGTCCACTAAAAACAAAACAAAACAAAACAAAAACAAAAATACGACGCAACTAAAGTACACCAAAGCAAATAGCTCATAAGCACAGAAACAACAACCATGCTCATTACGAAGGCGGGCGAGTTCGACACAACGGCTACACGATCGTATGACGCTGCTAACTCTTACCATGGCCCTGCAACAACGTTAATAAACTTGCAGTCAGTGATAGTACATAAGAAAAATTCAACACAGCCCGTAATTGGTCACAATACAACGCCTCTACCTAGACACGCACATAGAGTGAATGCTCATGTGCGCTGTTAATGAATACAGTAACGACTTTCACAAAGACCGAATGCAACTTACCTCGCAGAGCCTAGTTTTTTTCGGCGGCAGCTTCTCACGGCTCATATGCAGAAGCCACTGGAGTCGGCGGCGTACTTGCGCAGCACATTTTGCTCGTGGCACCGCAAAAAGGGCCTGGCTATTTCCGCTGCGGTTGTGACAGTTCGTCGCACAACACACTGACATTGCGAAGCACCTCTCGATGCGTCTAACTCATTGGCTTTACGTAGTACAATTCAACATAAAAAGCCCTTCCTATCACAGTTTTAGCGACCAACAGGCAACATCGCTAGAGTTTCGATTCGTTGAGAAGCGTGGCGGAAACGCGAGAATGCACTAGAATAACACCATCACCCGATGTCAACAGCGCTTGGGCTGCCCGGAATCTGTGGAACATCGGCATTGTCGGCGTCGTCTGCATAGAGTTGGCTTCTCCGCAGTGCATTTGAACCACCTATAACCACGTGATGGCACGCGACCAATAGCGTTGCTGAAATCGTCAGGAGCCGGGTGAGCGGCGCCCGGAAAACAGTGGCGCAACCCTGCTACCTAAAGGTAGCATGTAGAGTAACTCTAACGTGTGACGTGACTTGATGCGCTCGTTCGCTTCCGCTGCATGCTCCAGGCACGGCACTCTAAGGCAGCACCTCCAAAATACCATTCACCGATTTTCTTGCGCAGAACATCGAATTAATTGTTCACTCTCTCTACACGCAAGACTATCGTCTTTCGACGACATTTGCAGATTACATGCAGATACGGGGCCATTTTTTTCTTACATAA